>NW_026781520.1:257500-274000 GCF_030144855.1 Hypanus sabinus | reverse complement strand
CACACACACACACACACACACACAGTTCGTAGGCAGTCATCATAACATGACTGAGTTCACTGTGAAATTTGAGAAAGAGAAGAGGTTGAGTCGGTGGTGAAGAAGACGAATGCAATGTTGGCATTCATTTCTAGAACAATATAGGTGCAGGGATGTGACGTTGAGGCTGTGAGCAGCATTGGGACCCTTATTTAAGAAAGGATGTGCTGACGTTGGAGAGGGTTCAGAGGAGATGCACTAGAATGATTCCTGGAAAGGGAGGGTTAACATATGGAAAACGTCTGACCACTCTTGGAGTGTGCTCACTTGAGTTTGGAAGAATCCGGAGGGGGGGGGGGGAACTCATAGACACAATTTGAAATTTGAAAGACATGGAGAGAGTGGATGTGAAAAAGTAGTTTCTCACGGTGGGCGAGTCTAGTACGAGCGGACATGACTTGAGAATTGAATGGCGCCCATTCAGAACAAAGATGCAAAGATTTTTTTTTAGCCAGAGGGTGCAATTTTAGCAATTGGTTGCCACGGGCGGCAGTGAAGGCCAAGTCATTGGGTGTATTTAATTCAGAGATTGATAGGTATCTGTGTAGTAAGGACATCAACGTTTATGGTGAGAAGGCGGAATGGAACTAAATGGGACAATGGATCAACTCATGAAAATAAAATGAGTTGATGGGCCTAATGGCCGACCTCTGCTCCTTTGCCATACGGTCTTAAACGCATCCAGCTGCAGCTTCTAACACGCCGCGTTAAGCAGTGGGAAAATGAACTGGATGAACTCAGGGTCATTCGGAAAGGCGAGGGTGTGATAGCGAGGACACAGTGGGAGTAACTGAGCCTGCTCTGTAACTCGAAAACACTCGAAAACATTCCTCCCCGCATGCATAACATCCTCCCTCTCCAAAGCCCCTTCCCGAATCCGTCAAACTCTCTCTCTCCTCCACTATTCCCCGTCACTGTCACTCCGTCTCCAGTACACCACTCCCGTTTCCGTCACCCATCCCTCGCACTCAAACTATCGCGTCTCCCTGACCCACAACCTATCCTGCGCACTTCGGCTTCTCCATAATCCCATACATACCCAGGTGCCCCTCCCCCGTCTCCGTGATACACTCCACCCGCGAAACGCTCCGCATCTACGCCGTCCCTCCACTCTCCTTCCACTCTGTGTCACAGGCAATAGTGGAGAGTATGGGGGAGCGATGACGTCTGGTATTTCTACTCCCCCGTTCCATTGGGTATCTATCACCAGGATCTGAGCTTCACCAGAGCTCTGCAGACACAGTCCGGTCGTGTGGTTCCACATCACTTGCATCAGGAACTGCAATCTCACCACCCTTTCCCTGGCCTCCTCTCTCCTCCCCTTCCTTCCTCTTTCGGCAGCACACAGTCCACTCTCACACACAAACAATCTCCGAGAGACACACACAATTCGTACTACTGGGAAACTGAAATACTGGGTACTGGTGAGTGGGGTGACCGGAGAAGGGAGAGGGTTTGGTACATTTTCTGATTCTAGTAGAGTGTGCTGCGATGGTGCGGGAGGTGCCTCAGATGTCTGACTCCGGGAGAGTAATGGTTTAATATTTCGGCAGCTTCGCTGGTTGTGTGACCCTGGAAGTGTGTGATCGCGAGGTGTGGACAGAACTTCACTCTGTGCCTGGCCCCGGACTGTGTGTGATGGATCGTAGCTGAGGGAGCGTTACTCATTGCATGTTTCCTGGTGCGTGTGATGAGATTGTATGGAGGGATTCTCGCTCTGTCTGTGACTCCTAGTCACGGGTCAGTGGATTTCGGCGTTTAAGCTGACTCGAAATAGAGATGGGTGCCTCAAAATGGCAACTCACACGTTCTGCTCCAACGGCTGCAGTCTGAACACCCTTTCTATAGCCTCCAATCTCCTCCCCTTCCTTCCTCTATTCTCCCAACACCATTCCTTCTATATGTTCCTGAAGTGGGTGAGTGAACAATAGTATGTCCTGGTCCATATCGGTACCAGCGACATGGGAAGGTGGTTTTGCAAAGTGAAGTCAGGGATTTATCTGTTAAATTAAAGGACAGGATAACTACCCGTCCCAGCTGAGGGCATGGATGAACACATTCGATTATGATATTGTGACCATTATTGAGAATTGGTTGTAGGAGGAACAAGCAGGACAGCACGATATTTCGGGGTTCCCTATTTTTAGTCCTCAGAAAGCGGAAGAATTTCAGAAAGATTGGTGACATTACAGGACTGAGAAAATCTCACCGCAGAGCGCAGGCAGAACATACAAGGCAGCTCGTCTAAGTGAGACTTTATCGGTGGAAATGAGGAATAAGAAATGCTTGGTCATGTTATGGGGCTACATTATAGACCAGCAAACAGTCTGCTGGATTAGGAGGAAGAAACCTGCAGAAAGATCGCAGACTGTTGCAGTAAATATAAAATTGTTATAGCAGGTGATTTCGGCTTTCCACGTATTGACTGAGTCGCCTACTGCTAAAGGACCAGTGGGATAGAGTTTAACAAAAATATTCAGGGATGATTCCTTGATCAGTCCCAGTGAGAGAAAACACTACTTTATAATCTACTGGGGAATGAGACGGCAGGTGTCAGCGCTTTGTGCAGGAGCAGACTTTGTATCGAGTGATCATAAAGTCATTTGGCTTCAGGTGATTATAGAAAAGTATAGGGCAGTCGTTGGGTTGAGATTCGGAAATGGAGCAAGTCCATATTTGTTGGGTACAGAAAGGATCTGGAATGTGTGGATTTGGACAACATGTTTTCTGGAGCTTTAATTACCTTGGCAGCTTTACGTCACAAGATGCTGGATGTAGAGTAGAAATAAAAATAAGAATTGCCATTGCCAAAACCAACTTCCAAAAAATGAAACCCATTTTACCTACTGACAGATTTCTATGACAACAAGGCTTAGGCTACTGAAATACTACTTCCGGTCAATCTTGCTGTGTGCTTCCGAAACGTGGACTGTAAGACCAGAACTCAAAAGAAACTTAGAAGCAACAGGAAGGTGGTTTCTTAGAAGAATGCTGAAAATATCACATAGAGATGGGGTACTAATGAGACAATACTCCATCGTCCCCATATAGCAAGATCTTTAGTGAGAACATTAAATGAGAGGAAACTAAAATTCCTGGGCAATGTCATCAGGAAGGAAGAAATGCAATGTTTTGTATTATATATAACCATCTAAAAATTACAGCACAGAAACAGGCCATCTCAGCCTTTGTAGACCGTGCTTAACGCTTACTCTCACCTAATCCCACTGTCCTGCGATCATCCCATAACCCTTCATTCCTTTCCTGTCCATATACCTATCCAAGTTTAAGTTTAATAACAATATCGAGCCTGCCTCTAACACTTATACTGGAAGCTCGTTACACACAGCCAGCACTCTCTGAGTAAAGACATTCCCCTTTGTGTTACCTCTGAAATTTTGCCCCCTCTCCCTCAACTCGTGTTGTCTTGTTTGAATCGCCCGTCATCTCAATGAAAAAAGCCAATCCACGTCAACTCCATCTTCCCCCTCATAATTTGAAATACCTCCATCAAGTCCCCCCTCAACCTTCTACGTTCTAAAGAATAAAGACCTAACTTGTTCAAACTTCTCTAACTTACTTTAATGCCCCTCCTCCTCTCTTACCCCACCCCTGATTTATTTATTTTCTCCCTTCCCCTTTTAGTTCTCTCGCTGCCCATCACTGCCTGTTCTCCATCTCCCTCTGGTGCTCCCCTCTCCTTTTCATTCTCCCTAGGACTTCAGCGCCTTGTTCCTTTCCCTTCCCCAGTTCTGTATCTTTTTTTAGCCAATCACCTTTCCAACTCCTTGCTTCACGCAACCCCTTCCGGAGTTCTCCTATATTTTCGCGTCCCTCTCCCCTCCGACTTTGAAATCTCTTACTATCTTTTCTTTCAGTTAGTCCGGACAAGGGGTCTCGGCCCGAATAGACGACAGTGCTTCTTCCTTTTGATTCTGCCGGGCCGGCTGTGTTCCACCAGCCTTTTGTGTCTGTTGCCTGAGTTTGCAGCATCTGTAGATTTCCCCGTGTTTCCTAAACACAATACTCGAATTTATAAAGGGAAGCATACCAAAAGCTTTCATCACCACCCTATCCACATGAGATTCCGCCTTCAGGGAACAATGTACTATTCTCCCTCGATCACTCTGTTCTACTGCATTCTTCAATGCCCTACCATTTACCATGTATGTCCTATTTTGATTATTCCTACCAAAATGTAGCAGCTCATACTTATCAGCATTAAACTCCATCTGCCATCTTTCAGCCCACTCTTCTATCTGGCCTAAATCTCTCTGCAAGCTTTAAAAAACTACTTCATTATCTACAACGCAACCTATCTTCGTATCATCTTCGGATTTACTAATCTAATTTACCACCCCATCATACAGATCATCAATGTATATGACAAACAACATTGGACTCAGTATAGATCCCTGAGGCACACCACTAGTCACTGGCCTCCAACCTGACAAACAGTTATCCACCACTACTCTCTGGCACCTCCCATCCAGTCACTATTGAATCCATTTTTCGACTTCAAAATTAATACCTAACGATTGAAACTTCCTCACTAACCTTCCGTGCGGAACTTTGTCAACGATGATACTGGGGTTCTGAGCTGTGTATATTTCAATGCTGTAAGTTTTTTTTTAAGGCGGGTGAGCTCAGGGCATGAATTAACACATTTTGATGATATTGTAGACATTACTGAGTCCTTGCAGGAGGAACAAGTCGGACAGACCAATATTTCTGGGATCCCTATTTTCAGCCGTCTACATACGGAAGGAATTAAAGGAGGTGGGGTGACATTACTCGGGAGGGAAAATGTCACCGAATGCCAAACAGAAAACCTACGGTCACGCAGGGCGCAAAGCACAGAGGGAATGTACAAGACAGAAAGATAACTATCAGATGCATAATATAACAAGCAGACGGATAACAAGACAGAGATAGACCAGGCAACCGGTAGCTTTCTCATCCATCCCCGGAGAGAAATGACTAATAGCGCGGTGGAAGTGGAGAGGGAGTATCTTTTCAGGAGAGGTGAACGGCAATGTTTTGTTTGCCCAGAGAGTGCGATGAGTGGAATGTGCTGTCCGGGTTGGTGGTGGAGGCAAATCGACATAGGCGTTAAATTGGCTCTTTGGTAGGCACGTGTATGTGCAGGGATTGCATGGAGATGAGCAACTAAGTCGTAAAACCGGCTTAGATAGAATGTATAATTGTTATAGCCGAGTTTCGGGCCGAAGGGTCTGCTCCGTTCTGTGATTTCTGGTCACTGCTCGGCATGAGGAAACAGAGTGATTTGAACGCAGAGGGTGGGAACAGCAGGGATCAGGGACTATGACGATGGATTGGCAAAGACAAGGAATGATTTTTCAGCAGACGGAATGGGCAGTGATCGATCCACAAGGAGTGACAGATCAGACTGAAGCAGATGGATAATCTTCGTTTTAACAGCGACCCTCATTATCACGGGTATCTGCTGGAGGATTCATGGTGAGTGTCACACCGGTCGGAACGACAAAACGACAGAGAATAAAAATGGCCACTGTAACAGCGACACATTCCCATCATTTCCCAGAAATTTCCCTTTAAGGTGATATCAACACACCCCTCACTGTGGTACTGACGGGCCTCTCAGCCGTGTGCCTCACCGTCACACCGACACAACCCCCACCAACACATCCCTCAACATGATACCAACATATCCCTCAACGTAATACCAATGTAATACCGAGTCACTGTGACATTGACACGTCCCGCACTGTGACGTAGAAACATCCCTAACTGTGACACAGACATGTCCATCACTTTTAAGCCGACTTATCTCTTATTATGACAGTAACTGCCACTTCACCGAAACATCGACGTAACACTCACCGTCACAATGACAACTTCCTCGCCGTGACACCGACAAGCCCTCAGAGCGTCACCCACTCAGTCCGCACCGTGTCAATAACACTACACTTACCGTGACACCGACACATCCACCGTGACAACAACAGGTCCTTCCTCGTGAGACAGACACGCCCCTCACCGTGACATCGGAATTTTGTCCACTGTCACACAAATACACCGGACATTATGACACCGACGAGTCTCTCTTTGCAACACCGTCACACCTCGCACTGTGACTCCGACATATCTCTCACCGTGACATAGAGAAACACCGCGATATGACCCGGTGCATTTCTCACATTGAACCAGAAACACCTATCACAATGACAGCTAGACGTCTCTCACTGAAACACCGACTCGGTGTGACACGGAATCAACTATCACCGCGATACTGACGCAGCTCCCATCGTGTCACCAACAAAAACCTCGCTGGTAACATAATATACCCCTCAGCATGTCCCAGACACGTATCGCACTGTGGCGTCGACGCCGCTCACTGTGCCAACAGCACACACCTCACTGTTACACCCTCACCGTGACACTGACGCACTGTAAACGCCAAACATCCTTCACCATCTCAGATCTCTCCTGAACGAAACTACAAACTCAATTGGGCAGAAAATCAGGAGATCAACAGGAACCAACGCCAATGTCGAATACCAGTCCAAGAGTTAAACTCAACCTTTGAAGGTAAGATATGTGAGATTTCCCACCCGTATGACCCCAGAGAACCTGTCACAAGGAGACTCCGAAACACACCTCACAGTAACACCGACACGCCCGTCACTGTGACACTGAAACTCCACTGACACCTACAGGCTCCTCAACGTGACCCGTCCAGCTCCGCACCGTGACAAAGACTTACACGTCACTGTAACACCCCTCACCCCGAAGCAAATACCCACACCTAACCCTGACACAGACAAAACCCTTACTCTGATACCGACATCTAAATTCACAACGGCGCCGACAAAGTTTTATCCATCATACCGACACACACCTCAGCGTGGCAACCGAACACACACCGTGGCCATGACATGCCTCCCACGGTGACACAGACACCATTCTCAATGAGAGCAGCATCCACACGTTACACAGATACTCCACCCACCGTGACACGAACAGACTCCTCACTTTGACATTTCCCTCTCCGTGATGTCGAGAGACACCTCCATCACAGCAACACGAGCATGCCCCGCGCTGAGACTGTGAATTGATCATCACCACGATACCGACACAGACCACATTGTAACAACAACAAAACCTTCACCAGGGCATTGATAACCCCTCAGAGATACACAGACACGCCCCTCATGTTTCCGATGACGCCTCTCACTGTGACACCGGCACATCCTTCACTGTGACACGCTTCACCGTGACACTGACTCAACACTCTCTGTGACCCGTTCGGTAGCGTGACGCTGACTCCCGTTTCTCTGTAAACGCTAAACATCCTTCACCATCTCTCTCAGTATCACAGATTCGTCCGTCTTTTAAACGAATGCACAGCGATCTCCGTCAGCAGTTCACTGAGATGGAAACGAAGTACAGATCTGTCAACGAAACCAAGGCTCAAATCTGTGAATTGTTGACCAGCAGAAGAGGTGAGGCATCATCCCCCTCTTTCACCCTCTCCTCATCACTGGGCAGGCATGGAGAGACGATGCGTCACTCTGTGTTTGACCCAGTGATGTGTGATGGGGCTGCGTGGAAGAAGTTGCATCTTCACTACTGGGTGGATCCAGCTTCACTCTGTGTCTGACAGCGGGATAGTGTGATGGGACAGTGCACAGAGAGATTCACCACATGTCTGACCCCTGAAGTGTGTCATGGCACCTTGGAAAGAGAGTTTCAATCTGAATCCCGGAGTGTGTGATGGGTTCGTGGAGAGACAGCTTCAGTCTGTGTCTGATATCGGGAGTGTGTGATGGGACGTTATTGAGAGACGTTTATTCTGTGTGACAATGGATTGTGTGATTCGATGTTGTGGAGTGCGCCATTGGAGAATGTGGACGGAACTTCCCCTTGTGTGTGAACACTGTGGGGTGTGATTGAACGGTTCAGAGGGAGCTTCACTCTCTGACACGCCAAGAATTGTGTGATAAGATGGGAGGAAGAAGATTCACGCTGTTAGACTAGGGTGTGTGCGATGGGACCATTTGGTGGCAGCTTCTCCTTCTGTCTGACCGGTGGAGTGTGTGATGGGGCCATGGAGAGAGAGATTCATTCTCCGTCTGATTGTGAGTGTGTGATCGGACGGTGTGCAGGGAGTTTAAGTCTGTGTCTCACCCCCTCACCCCGTGTGTTTGTGATGGGACTCTGTGTTTGACAGTGCGTGCGTGTGATGGGAAGGTCTGGCTGGGCGGTGGGGGGTGAGTGCTTTTGGGATGGGATGTGCCGTGGTCATGATTGTGTCTTACACAAGTAACGGTGACGCGTGCCTGGACGGAATGCCGCCCCATATCTGAAACCAGCGTTGTTTGATTGGACGGTGCGGAGGGAGCTTCCCTCGTTCTCTGACCCCTGTACTGTGTGACGTCACTGGCTAGAATGCGCATTATACTCTGACTGACCACGGGAGTATGCGGCGGGATGGTGCAGAGACTGTCTCATTTCCTATCTGATCACGGGTGGGTGTATAGAGGTACTGTAGAGGGTGGTTCACTCTGTGTTTGTCCGCAGTACTGTGTGATGGGAGAGTGTGCAGGGAGCTTCACTCCATGATTGACCAAAAGAGGGTGTGATAGTGCGGTGGAGTGAAAGCTTCAGACCGAGGTTGACCCCAGAGCTATGGGACAGTGTGGAAGGAGGTTCACTCTGTGTCTGACCCAGAGAATGCGCGATGGGACAGTTTGGAGAAAGCTTCACTCTGTACCTCACCTTGGCAGTGTGTGCCGGGACGGTGGGGAGGTAGCCTCAATCTTTGTCTAACCACGGCACTGTGAGGTCTGACGGTGCAGTGGGAGATTCACTCCCTCTCTGACACCAGGATCGTGTTTTCGGATGCTGTACAATGAATTTTTCTTTGTGTCTGACCCCGGGAGTGTGCGATGGGACAGGGAGGAAGAAGATTCACTCTGTGTTTGACCACAGGAGTGCGTGATGGGACCGTTTGGATGGAGGATCACTATGTATCTGACCCCTAGAGTGTGAGATTGGACGGTGTGGAGGAAACTTCATTCTGTACCTGATCGCGGGAGCGTATGATGGGGCTGCGTGGAGGAAGATTCACCCTGTGTCTGACCCCGGGTGTCTGTGATGGGACGGGGTGGAGAAGCTTCACTCTGTCTCTGAACCGGTGAGTGTGTGATGGGTAAGTGAGGAGGGATACCGATTCAATGCCTGACTCCGGGACGGACGGAGGGAGAATCACTGTTGCTTATTTCTGAATTCCAGACCATGCTTCTTCCAAGGACTGGATCAGAAATGAAGACCGGCTTTATTTTCTATCCCCGTTTGCAATTCTCTACGGTGAGGCGAAGCAGCATTGTTGTAACTCAAAATCAATTATTCTTGAAATAAATTCAACAGAGGAAGAGGTATGTTTCTGATCGACGGAAGGTATATATATATATATATATATATATATATATATATATATATGTGTGTGTGTGTGTGTGTGTGTGTGTGTGTGTGTGTGTGTGTGTGTGTGTGTGTGTGTGTGTGTATGTATATGTTTATATACACCAGAGTGAATCTCGTTTCACAGTCACCCATTACACACTACTCCCGCTGTCAGACACAGAGTGAATCTCCCATCACACCGTCCCATCACACACTCCCGGGGTCAGGCACAGAGTGAATCTCCCTCCTTACAGTCCCATCACACACTCCCGGGGTCAGACACAGAGTGAAGCTCCTTCCACACCGTCCCATCACAGACACCCGGGGTCAGACACAGGGTGAATCTTCCTCCACACCGTCCCATCACATGTTCCCGGGGTCAGACACTGAGTAAGGCTTCATGCATCTTGCCATCTCATTCTCCTGGAGTGAGATACAGAGAAAAACTCCTTCTGCACTAGCCCTTCACACTCTCCCTGGGTCAGACATAACGTGACACACCTGAAATTCAATCATTCATGATACTACTTTAATTTCACAGAATTTTGTTAACAAATTTCTCCAGGACCAAGGCAGTGCATTCTGGATTGGAAAATGCAAAGATGGGTGAGATTTGGGGTCTTGCATGTTCCTGAGAATAAAATGAGTCGTGAGATTGATACAGGTTGCGAGAGTCGAGTGGGCGGTAGGTTTAGTTTGCGGTCTGGCACAGGCGGCGGGAACGTTTGGGGACTCTGGTGCTCTTTTGGGCACTGACCAACGTTGTTTGAGAGTGTGAAGGAGTGGCAGTATGTTGGGGTCTGTCACATGTCCGTGGGGAGAGATGAGGGAGGGGTGTACTTTGGGTTCAGACACAGATCTGTGGGGAGAGAATGGTTCAGTGGGAGTACTCTGGACACAAAGTCACGTCCGTGGAGTGCATGGGTCGTGGGAGATGTTTTGATGATTGACACAGGTCTCTAAGAAGAGGGTTGAGCAGTGGGATTATTTCGGGGACTTCGGGTTATTTCGAAGGATCATAAGCGCGCAAATATGTACAATTAATGTCAAATGCAAAAAGCTAATAAATGCCGCAAAAATGTGGAGGTGGTGCTGATGCGTTCAAGAATATGCTGGCGGAGGGGAAGAAGGTGTTCCTGGTTCATTGAGTATTCAGTCTCCTGTTCGTTGTCAACCCTCCTTCCCAGCCGACCATCCTCGTCGCCGTCATCCATGACATCCCCTACAGCCCTCCCCGTTTACCCCACCGCCATCTACTTCTACAAACCCTGTCTAAATCACCCCTCCATCCCCTACACTCCGTGCCGCCTCCGTTATCTCCTCCTTCCCCAAATCCTCTCCCTGTCTCCCTGATGCGCTCCATCCCCTGCAGGTCCACCACGATTCTATTAATCCTCTTCCTGCTCGACCCGTTTCCCTCTCTCTCAGTTTATATGGATATTTGTGGAGTAAGGGGGAGAAGTAACCTCTGTTGTTTCTCCATCCAGCCCCCTTCCTCCGGATATCGATCTCTCGCTTCTGAGCCTCTGCAATGTGCTGTGTGAACAGGCCGATCGTTTGGATCGATAACAATTCATCCCAGTGACCGCTATCTCACCACCATATCCGTGCTCCCGACAAAACCAACCCTCCTTCCAATTCCAATCTGTTCCCTGCACACTTCCGGAACAGAAACGCATACACATTCTACGAGCCGGCACACAATTCAAGACTTCAGGATCGGCAGAGTTTTGGGGATTGGTGAGAGGGAAGCTTCGGAACATCGTAGTTTCTGAAGGGACCCGGGGCAGTGAGCTTCAATTTGTGCCTGAACCCGGTTGTGTGCGCTAGGACGGTCCGGAGAAAGCGTCACCCAGTGTCTAAATTCAGGAGAGTGTGATGCAACTGTGTGGAGGGAGTTTCACTCTGTGCCTGTCCCCGGGAGTGAGTGTGGAGGGAAGCTTCACTGTGTCTGACCCCGGAAGTGTATGATGAGACGGTGTGGATGGAGATCCAGTCTGTGTCTGAACCTGGACGTGTTGAATGGGATGGTGTGGAGAGATTTTGACTGTGTGTGTGTGCGTGTGTGTGTGTGTTTGTGTGAGTGATGAGCCAGAATAGAGGGATAGAGCAGCGGGAAATTGATTTTGAGCGGAAATAAGAAGTTTTCTATCTTTGACTCTTCAAGGAGGAAGCTTGGGTGAGAGAAGACACAGAACTGTTGGTGGATTTGTTTACTGTTTAATTATTGTTTCTTTCTTTATATTCGCAAGGTCAGAGCAGTAGCAATGTCTGGCCGGACAGTTGAATACTCCTTTGTGAGATGTGGGAAGGCAGGGAGTCCTCAAGAGCTCCTGACAACTTCACTTGTAGGAAGGCTAACCAGATGCACCTTCTAACACACTATGTTACAGAGTTGGATCTGAAACTGGATGAACTCGGGATCATTCGGAAAGCCGAGGGGGTGATAGGGAAGACATACAGAGATGTATTTGCACCTGATGTGGAGGATACAGGAAACTGCGTGACAGCCAGGAAGGTGAAAAGTGTTAAAAGCCAGAGTCAGTGCCAGAGACCCCTTGTGGACAACCCGCTCAATAACAGGTAGACCACTCTGGATACTTCTGGATGGGAGGAGATAGGTGCAAATTACCAAGCCGGGGAAAGTCTCACCGGTCAGGTGCCTGGCACTGACTGTGGTTCTGTGTCTTAGAAATGAATAGACTGAGATATGGTGAGCTGTATTGATAGGGTTGTCTTTGTTGGGGGAGTCGAAATAAAAACTACTCTGGACGAGAACGAGATTCCTCGATAGAATGCTGGCGTTATCGTAAGGGAGCCAGATCCACAAACTTGTGTATGTGCAGGTGTGCCCGAAATTAGAAAGTACATTCAGCCTAAAATGTGGCTAAAATGTTAGGATTGGAACGAGGTGCTCAGATATGTGAATCACTGGGATCTCTTCCTCGGAAGGTGCGCCGTCTATAGTTGAGACGGTTTCATTTCATTTCAATTCAATTCATTTTAAGCTTAATTGCAGCACACATTACCGCCAGGGCCAAGCTACTAAACGAAATACCAACTGTCACACGAGGCACACAGCACATATAATATGTATAAAATAGAAAGATTAGAAGCATATATGAAATACTTTAACGCTTTATGTACACGGCCGCACAAGCGTGCATTTACATATATAAACAGTTTCAGGTTCTAGGCGCATTAAAAACCACCGAAATCTACAAACTACAACAACCGAGCTTGCCAAGCGAACGCTGGGAGACAGCACAGAGCCCTGCCCGGAGGCCGCACCACACCGCCCCTCGTTGTGAAGCTCCTTCATTTCCTCCGCCATCTGGCAACCTGTCAATTTACAAATGAACCGGAGTGAACCTAATATCCCAGCGCGAATGTTTGCCATTAAAAAAAAGTGTCGTTGTGTTGTTTAAGATCGAGTTGCAGGGGGATGATCACCAGAATGATTGTACAGATAGTGGAATCATTGTTGGAAGATGTTGTTAAGACCTCAGACAAAGTCAGGAAGCAACAAGGCTGAGCCCGTTGAGACTCATGTTCTGAGCTGCCTCTGATTCAATGTAGGAAGTATTGAACGAAAGGCAGATGAGCTCAGGGTAGGGGGCAACGACTGGAAACATGATGGTTTAGCCATTTGTAAGATTTTTTAGCAGGAGGGTTAAGTCTGTTATCTCACCCGCCCAGTTTACCACTGTTTCGGTTGTTCCAATGTATATGTAGTTTAGGCTGAGGCGAGTTTTTCGAGGTGAACTGAGGAATAAGAGAGGTATGAACTCCTGATCATCGACCACCGGGAGTCTTACTAGCAAAGATACAAGTATCCGTTGGAGTCTGTTACGATTTTCAAAACAGTGTTTATTAGTCAAATATACAAATCAATATCAACAATGCAAATATACAGATAATCCACGTTAGCAATACTATACCTAAAAGTGTGGGTATAATAATAATCAAGCTCTATCGTTGTCTAGGGGATAATTCATTATCATGAGAAAGTATAAATTTCAGTTCAGTTCATGAAGGCTGAGGTAGTTGTTGGTTCTTTTGTTGTAACCGTTGGAGGGGCAGATTGAGAGAGAGAGAGAGAGAGAGAGAGAGAGAGAGAGAGAGAGAGAGAGAGAGAGAGAGAGAGAGAGAGAGAGAGAGAGAGAGAGAGAGAGAGAGAGAGAGAGCGATCAAAAGGTTGAGCTACAGTCATTCAAACCTTCTTTTATTTTCTGGATCCGTCGATATGTTGTTGCGGCCATTCAGGTATGACCCTTCTGTCCTTTAGCTAGACCGTTCTTCAATGGTGTACTCGTCACCTAGGCAAGGGTGGACACACAACCAAGCCCCCACCGGCCTCGCTATAAACACTGTTTGTTAAAATTGACCGATTCTTCGTTCGGTCTCCGATGCCCCTCACTTTTTTTGCGGGTTCCAACACTTAAGCAGTGCTCACTAGTGTGTCTCCTGGTGTGTCTGAGGGGTGTCTCCCCAGACCTCACTTTTGTTCCTACTCACGGGGTCTCAGGTGTCAATCAGTTTTGAAAGGCTTAGTCCATCAAACCAGCCCACTCCGGCTGTCCACTGAGGAATTTTAATGAACAGAATAGGACCAAGTAAACAGCCCACTCCAAAAGACATAACAGTAAATCAATGGCTTCTCTTCTCCCTCTTATCAGCAGCAGATGATTCAATTTGTTTTCCTCTTATCTGTGTGTCTCTCTCATTCTCTCTCATGAGCAGCGTGGTAACAGTAACGGTTTGTGATTCTCCCAAGCGGGAGACATGGGCAACTCTGCACCCTTCTGCCCATCAGTGCAGTTCATCCTTGGTAACGTGGGCACAAGCAGTGTGGACAGTCGGCATTTCTTTCTCTGAGGAGGACCTTTAAAAGGCCAGAGGGCATATAGTTCATTAGAAAGGAAGAACAGTAACTCAATATTTCCTGCTTGCACTGTTTCTGCAGTGTGTAATTTCGTGGATGTTCTGTATATTTTCCCGACACTGCTGCTGTAAAGACACACTTTAGTCAGATAGTGATGTTAAACCTGACTCAGAATGTTCAGAGAAGATGTGCGTTCAAGTCAAGTCAAGTCAAGTCACTTTTATTGTCATTTCGACAATAACTGATGGTACAGTATGCAGTAAAAACGAGACAGCGTTTTTCAGGACCATGGTGTTACAAGACACAGCACAAAAACTAGACTGAACTACGTAAAAAAAACAACGCAGAGAAAGCTACACTAGACTACACACCTACCCAGGACTGCATAAAGTGAACAAAAAAAGTGCAGGCATTACAATAAATAATAAACAGGACAATAGGGCAGTAAGGTGTCAGTCCAGGCTCTGGGCATTGAGGAGTCTGATAACTTGGGGGAAGAAACTGTTACATAGTCTAGTCGTGAGAGCCCGAATGCTTCGGAGCCTTTACCCAGAAGGCAGGAGGGAGAAGAGATTGTTACAAGTTTTGATTTGTATACTCATCGTGGTGGGCACAGTGAATGAATGCAAGTGGCGGTGGAGGATGCAGATGTGATAGGGGTTATTAGATACCAGATGAATGTGTGGAGAATGGAGTTATGCAGACCTAGCTCAGGTTGAAAGGATTGATTTGACAAGGCATACAATGAGCATGTCCATAGGTTCAGAAAAGCACATTGAGCAGCAGGGCCTGATTTCCTGCTGTACCATTCTATGTTGTTGAGACCACGTCTGAAAAACTGTGAGCATCTCTGGTCGGCGGCCTCTGGAAGGACTTGATTCACCTAAAAGCCGGAGTAAGAATTCACGGCTTTCGTTGCGGGGACCGGAGTACTCGAGCCGGAGGCGATGCAACACCAATTCTTCTCTCCGTCGCCACAGGCCCCGCTGTAACGATGCAATCGTGGGATAATGAAAAGGGTGCCCAACATAGAACATATCACATAGAAATCTACAGAACATTAAAGACCCTTCGGCCCACAATGTTGTACCATACATGTAACCTGTTCTGGAATCTACCTAAAATTCCCTACCGCATACCCGTCATTTTTTATCTAAATACTTACCTGTCGAAAAGATCCTTAAAAGTCCCTAATTATTCCGCCTCCATCACTGTGCCCGCAGCCTATTGCACGGACCCACCAAACTCTGTGTGAATAAACTTAACCCTGACTTCCTCCCACACCCCGCCCCCGGACCTACTGCCAAACACCTTAGAAGTACGCCCCCTAGTGTTAGCCATTTCACACCACGGACAAAGCCTCTGGCCATCCACACGATGAATACCTTACATCATCGAATCGATCTCTCTCATCAACCGTCGGTCCAAGGAGAACAGGTCGTGTTCACTCAACATATTTCATCAGGAATACGCTTCCATCCAGGCAATATCCTTACGAATCTCCTTTGCACTCTAATTGATCCACATTCTTCCTGCGTGAAATGAAAAGAAATGGGGTCTACCTAAGTTCCTATTTAACCTTAACTGTACATCCACGTTCTCGAACTCAATTCCAGGTTTGATGAAAGCTCACCGACCATACGATTTCTTCACATTGACTTCCTGCACAGCATCTTTGAAAATCTTATAGATGGATAAGGATCCCAATTTCTCGCTGATATTCCACACTGCCAAGAGTCTTATCATTAATATTATATTATGTACTCAAATTTGATGTACCGAAATGAACCGCTTTATACATACCTGGGTTGAACTCCATCAACCTCTTCTCAGCCCAGCTCTGCACCATATCGATGTCCCGCTGTAATTTCTGACCACCCTCCAGACTAGCCACAACACTGCCAATTGCTGTGTCATTAGTAAACGTACTAACACACCCCTCTACTTCCTCTTCCAGGTCATTTACAAAAATCGCAATAAGGAGAGATCCCAGAACAGATCTCCGCGGATCACAACTGGTCACTATATCCCATGCAGAATACAAACCATCTATAACCACCCTTTGCCTTCTGTGGGCAAGCTAATTCAAGGTAAACATGGCACGTCTCATTGGATCCCATGCCTCCTTA